>NC_057414.1:46560964-46589348 GCF_019320065.1 Cervus canadensis | reverse complement strand
CCTCTTCTCTGAGTCATTAGAATCAGGATGGTATTGAAACAGCTGGAGTTGACGAGATCCCCTAGGGACTCAGGCACAGGTCTCCCTATAGACCTCAGCGCATCTGAGCTGCTACTGAACACAGTGGACTTGCCACCTGGACCTAAGTAAGGAGGTAGACCAGATGCCTCCACCCACCTTTACATCATCCATCATTCTCTCCCTGTACCCCAAACTCTTCTTCATGGACTAACTATACTAAGAGGTCTACCCTTGGAGTGGACATGCTCCCTCAAGCCCCTGGCTCTTCCTCAAGTGGTTTCTTTGCATTGGGTATCATCTTTCTTGGTTCTTCCTTAAGTGGTTTCTTTGCATTGGGTATTATCTTTCTTGGTAACATCTACCATGTCTTCAAGGGTCAACTCCTCTCTGAGAACTAGAGCTCCAGTCACACCGTCCTGTAAATGGTTGATCCCTTGGGTTTCTCGGGGTCAGAGACCAGATCCCCCCAACTCCCCCCACCCTGCTTTCTGCTCAGAGCCTAAGCTGGAGGGGACACCCAGCAGATCAGTTTGTTGAGTGTAGAGATGAATGAGTGACTGCACTGATGCCCGAGGCCCAGCTCATGAGGACAAAGCTGAGCTCCCATCTCATCCTCTAGAGAGAGCCAACGACCACAGGAAGGACCTGCACTCAGGGCATTTGTGTCCAGGCTTGGTGGGGGGCTGGAATAGAGGGGGGGGGGGGGAGAAAGAGAGACAAGTGGAGGGAAGGTGGGAGGCACGGAGGGAAGGAGTGGGGGGAGAGGGAGAGCCTCCCTCACTTGCCTGAGGGTCCATACCTCCCTCTCTGACTCCCCAGGACTGCCAGGAGTCACAGGGCAGGGGAATCCAACAGTCCTGCCAATCCCGGATCGCCTCACCATGGACGATTATTGCGAGATGAATCACTCCAGCACTGACGCTGCGGAGCTGGCTGAAGGATCCCACGATGTTGAGCATGTGACCCTCCGGTCCCTCACCGTGGTTGTGTCCCTCTGTGGACTGGCGGGAAATGGAATCGTGATCTGGTTTGTCCGTCTGTCTCACAAGAAGACCTCCTTCCTCATCTACAGCCTCAACCTGGCCATCGCGGATTTCATGAATCTCAGCTTCCAGATTCTGTTCTCTGTCCGCCAAATCCTGAAGCCGTTCCTCCACCGCTGCTTTGGTCTTCATGCCCTCTTTATGGTCCTGAGGTGGTTCTTCTACCTCACTGGCCTGAGCATCATGACCGCCATCAGCTTCCAGCGCTGTCTGTCCGTCCTCTTCCCTATCTGGTATCGGTGTCATTGCCCCAAGCACCTGTCGGCCATCGTGAGCGCCCTCCTTTGGATTCTGACCTTTTTGTTAAACATGCTGAGAGGTTATGCTTGCGGTCAGTTATTCACCAAAGAGAAAAAGTTCTGTGATGGATTTAATACTGCCACCGCTGTGTCGGTCTTCCTCCAGTTCGCCATCCTGGGCATATCCAGTCTGCTGTTGCTCCACCGAGTCCAGGCCAGCTCCCAGAAGCATCAGCCCAGAAAGCTCTACCTGGTCCTCCTGCTCTCATTCCTGGGCTTCCTCTTCGGCCTGCCCCTCAGTATCATCCGGTTCTATACAACTGAGAAAAAAAATCCCATCTTCAATGACATCTGTGTCCTCCTGTGCTGCGTCAACAGCACGGCCAACCCTGCCGTTTACTTCTTCATTGGGGGCCTTCAGAGGGAGCGGCCCGCAGAGAGCCTCAAGGCAGTCCTTCAGAGAGCCCTGGGTGAGGAGACAGAGGATGCCGAGGACCAGAAAGTGATTCCAGCGGGCAAGACGGAGAGCGTGGGCCTCTGATGGTTGGTGGGGGGCGTTGGCTCCCAGTGGATCAGTGGCCCTGGGGGCACGGTCCCTACAGTCTCGTGGCGGTCACCATGTCTCACCACCAGCAGGATAGAGGTGCCCAAGTCAGCACCCCCAAAGAGCTCCCTTCCCAGCCTCCTTTCTGTGTAAAAACTGAGAGCAGATCACCAGAAGTAGGTGTGTATGTGCGTATGAAACCAAATGCACACGTTTCAGCCTTTTGCTTGTGCTCAGTCGCTCAATCATGTCCGACTCTTTGCAACCCTGTGGACTGCAGCCCGCCAGGCTCCTCTGTGCATGGGATTCTCCAGGCAAGAATACTGGAGTGGGTTGCCATTCCTTTCTCCAGGGGATCTTCCCTACCCAGGGATTGAACTCAGGTCTCTCATGACTCCTGCATTGGCAGATGGATTCTTTACCTCTGAGCCGCTGGGGAATCCCATTGAGCCTTTCAAAACCTGTCAAATTATCCTTCAGAAAGTTCATGAAGTCACACTGACCAGCCTCAGAAGGTCGACTTTAACATCTGACTTATTGTGAAAATTCTACCTGTTTCCAGGTTGGGATGCAAAATTCCTCTTGGGTAAAGCCTGGGCCTTCGAGATGGTGTGCCTTTGTCCTCTGCCCATTTTTATGGCATCTTCTGGGGTCTGAATACACTGCTTTTGTTGTTTTCTTCCTTGACTTTAAGTGGATCTACTTTCTGGAATGTGTGATCTCTCTCAAAGTCCTCTCCTTCTATCTTTGGAAATCCAGCAAAATAAAGCTTTGAGACCAGTGCTACCTGGGGGACAATGTCCAGTTGGTGCTGGTTTGGTCAGTAACTCATGCTTCAGTGACACTCGGCTGTCCATGTGGTCCCCAGACTGCTTTGGTCGTTTGACGGAAGTGCTTCAGCCCAAGCTTGTAGGACCACCCCCAGTGAGAAGGTGCTGGTGGGTCTTAGTTTTCAGGATCGTCCCTGGAGACTCTGAGCTAGCTCTGGGTTTGACGTGAGGCTTGACAAGAGTTGAGGCATGGGGCTTGTCTGTGGGACTCAGAAAAAAGGACCCCGTGTGACAGGCTGGTGCTGCAGACGGGAACCCATCGCTTCTCATTAGCCAAGCTCTGGCGACTCTTATAACCGGGGAACACTGCCCCAGAGCTGGGGGGACACTTCCTATAATTGGGGGACATTATCTTATAATGGGGGAACACTGCCCCAGAGCTGGGGGGGCACTTTCTATAATGGGGGGATGCTGCCCCAGAGCTGGGGGACACTTTCTATAATTTGGGGACATTATCTTATAATGGGGGAACACTGCCCCAGAGCTGGGGGGGCACTTTCTATAATTGGGAGACATTATCTTATAATGGGGGAACACTGCCCCAGAGCTGGGGGGGCACTTTCTATAATTGGGGGACATTACCTTATAATGGGGGGATGCTGCCCTAGAGTTGGGGGGACACTTCCTATAATTGGGGGACATTATCTTATAATGGGGGAACACTGCCCCAGAGCTGGGGGGACACTTTCTATAATTGGGGGACCTTACCTTATAATGGGGGGATGCTGCCCCAGAGCTGGGGGACACTTTCTATAATTTGGGGACATTATCTTATAATGGGGGAACACTGCCCCAGAGCTGGGGGGACACTTCCTATAATTGGAGGATATTATCTTATAATGGGGGGATGCTGCCCCAGAGCCGGGGGGACACTTTCTATAATTGGGGGACATTATCTTATAATGGAGGAACACTGCCCCAGAGCAGGGGGACACGTTCTATAATTGGGGGACATTATCTTATAATGGGGGAACACTGCCCCAGAGCTGGGGGGACACTTCCTATAATTGGGGGACCTGACCTTATAATGGGGGGATGCTGCCCCAGAGCTGGGGGGCACTTTCTATAATTGGGGGACATTACCTTATAATGGGGGGATGCTGCCCTAGAGTTGGGGGACACTTCCTATAATTGGGGGACATTATCTTATAATGGGGGAACACTGCCCCAGAGCTGGGGGGACACTTTCTATAATTGGGGGACCTTACCTTATAATGGGGGGATGCTGCCCCAGAGCTGGGGGACACTTTCTATAATTTGGGGACATTATCTTATAATGGGGGAACACTGCCCCAGAGCTGGGGGGACACTTCCTATAATTGGAGGATATTATCTTATAATGGGGGGATGCTGCCCCAGAGCTGGGGGGCACTTTGTATAATTGGGGGGCCTTACCTTATAATGGGGGAACACTGCCCCAGAGCTGGGGGACACTTTCTATAATTGGGGGGCCTTACCTTATAATGGGGACACTGCCCCAGAGCTGGGGGACACTTTCTATAATTGGGGGGCCTTACCTTATAATGGGGGGACGCTGCCCTAGAGCTGGGGGACACTACCTTATAAACGGGGGACACATCCTATGCATTGATGACCAGCAGCCAGGGTCCTGGGGCCTTTGAGTGCAAGCGGCCCCTCGGGACAAGGTACAGGGCACTGACCCTGACCACTGCCCTCGGGCTGACCGCCCTCCGCCTTCCTGCCCTGGGGCAGAGGCCCCCACCCTGCGCCCGGGGCACACGGTGGGGGAGCCGTGGCCTCAGGGGGGCATGCAGGGCTGCGGGGCCCAGGGTGGCAGACAGCAGGATGTCTTCCCCCCTGGGGAGTCAGCAAGGTGCCTGTCCTCCCGGGAACAACGGGGGGATGTTGACACCTCACTGGGGGGCCTGCCCGTCACCCTGGGTGACAGCCATCCCAGAAGCTGACTGCGTGGTGTGAGCTGCCACCCCTCCACTGCTGAACCCCGTGGTCACGTTGTCCTGAGTTTACCTGCATCACCACCAGTGAAGGCCCTAGGCTGGGACGAGACCCAGACGGTCAGGGAGGACTGCCCACATTGGACCCACCCACTGGTCGGCCATGCCCCCAAAACCATCCTTGCATTAGGAGAATACTCATCAGCATGCCTGGGCCACATCACCTGCCTTTTACCAGTTTTGTCTTCTTTCTAGAGTCTCCTGAAGGTGAAGGACTGGGTTCTTTTACGAGTGAACTGTTGCTTTGTTTTAGGAAAAACACCTTCACGGGGTCTTAGGACATGTGCGCTGCTGTAACGAGCATCGCAGACGTGGTGACTCACGAACAAAACTGCGCGGTTCAGAGCTCGGGAGGCTGGGAGTCCAGACCAGGTCCAGTGGGGTGCGGGGAGGGCCCTCTTCTGGGTCAGTCTGGTGACATCTCCCTGGAGCTGGGGGCTCTCTGGGGCCTCGATAAGGACCCCAATCTCCTTCATGGGGCTCCGTATGCAGGCCCTCTTCACCTCCCAGAGGCCTCTCCTCCAACATCATCACATGCAGGGACAGGGTTTCCACACGTGACTTTTGGGGGGTGCGAACATTCAGCCTGCAGCCCTGGGATTTGGCTCCACAAGGCCAAGACTCTTCTAGAACAGGGCTTGGAGATGGTGGGCAGGACATAGCTTCTCATCGTTGTATAATACGCTGTCTTTATGTCGGGTGACTTTACATCACAAACTGTGGCCCTTGGTGGGGTGACGGAGGAGTGGTCATTCTGCCCCCGCGCCTGCAGGAGGGGCTCTGGATCCCGGGGTGGGAGACACGCAGATGGTGGCGGCCTTCGGGGAAAGAGGACAGGGTGCCCTGTCTCCTCTCCTCGGCCCGAACCTGCGGTGGAGACGTCTTAACATGCCCCTGCGTGTTGCCATCACCGTGGGGAGGTGAGGAAAGGCCTGTGCATGTGCTATGCGGCCCAGGGTCTGCAGGAGCATCAGCAAGAATTGTGGACTTGGGTCCAGGGAGACATTGTCCAGAGCCGGGGCCCGAGCTGGGGCCCAGGCCGCGGCCTGAGTGTGTGCTCAGTGGCTGTTCCTGTCCGCAGAACTCACCATCTATTTTTCCTAATTCTGGAGCACCTCCTGGTCCTCTTTGGAGGACCTGGGGTGGCAGCTAAATAGTTTAGAAATGTGCATATGACCCAACTGAGCTCATCCAGGGCTTCTACTGAAGAAACCCTCGGCGCACTCGCTAATCTCCTGCTGGACCTGAACTTGGGAGTTTGTACAACCAGAGTCACAGTGTCATGATGCAGAGAATGGAGGAAGCCCATGTTGAGAGACAAGGCCAGGGGAGGAGGGAAACAGAAACCCTGGGTCCAGCCAGACCTGAAGCTGTCACTCCCTCTGGACTCAGCACATCAACCAAGAGACTTCTTTCTTTGTTCACCAGGTTCTTTTCTTGGGTAGGTCTTTTGGTGACTCATATGTAGAAACTCCATGCTGATGCAGTTTGCAAATATTCCTGGGGATTCTCAGGAATTCCTGGGGTTCCAGCAGAATGGGGACTGAGCTGTACTGCTCTGAGCTGTACATACCTAAGCTGGACCTTCCACAAGGTCAGCAACCAGAACCCAGCTCGCTGATCCCGCCTACACCAGCCTCACAGGTGACAGCAAGATGGACGGAGGAGCCTGGCAAGCACAGTGGACAGCAGCCTCCCCAGAGGTCTCTCCCTAGGGCAGCACGTGGCAGGGTCAGGGATGACGCCCGCACAGGCTGGCCCTGGGTGCACGTGAAGCCTTCCCTGGTGGCACGGGACAAGCTACAGGAGGACCTACATCCCTGCAGGTTGAGGTCCTCAGAATGACAATCACAACAACCAGGACTAGTGGTAAAGAACCCCCCCGCCAATGCAGGAGACATAAAAGATGCAGGGTCAGGAAGATCTCCTGGGGGCGGGCATGGCAACCCACTCCAGGATTCTTGCCTGGAGAGTCCCCAAGGACAGAGGAGCCTGTCGGGCTACAGTCCATGGGGTCGCAAAGAGTCAGACACTTCTGAGCAACTGAGCATGCAGGCAGGAAACAGAAATGAGGGAAACGGGCTGGTTTACAGTGCGAAGAACCATAAGCAAGACAGAAGAAGAAAAGAAAAAGGGCTGCTTTGCAAAAACTGCTGCAGACTGCAAGGGCGCGTGACCGGTGGGGACAGTCACTCTAGAACCACCCTCCATCCCTAGCACCGCCTCTGTTCTCACCTGAAAAATTCTCCTGCAGCTCAGGTGAGACTTAGGAGACGCCACACAAGGGCCAGAGGGGCTGGGGGAAGTGCTGGCTTCAAGAGGAGGGTTTAAAAACCACATCCTCTGTGGGGTGCAGAGAAGGCAACCCTCCCCCACTGTTGGTGGGAATGGAAATTGGTACAGCCACTCTGGAGGACAATATGGAGGTTCCTTAAAAAAAAAAAAAAAACTACTAAAAATAGAGCTGCTATATGATCCAGCCATCCTACTCGTGGGTGGTTGTTCAGTCACTAAGTCGTGTCCAACCCTTTGCAATCCCATGAACTGTAGCACACCAGGCTTCCCTGTCCTTCACATCTCCCAGAGTTTCCTCAAACTCAAGTCCATTGAGTCAGTGACGGCATCCAACCATCTCACCCTCTGCTGCCTCCTTATCTGGAGGAAACTCTAACTCAAAAAGTCACACGTACCCCAATGTTCCTTGCAGCACTATTCACAACAGCCAGGACATGGAAGCAACTTAGATGTCCACCGACAGATGAATGGATAAAGAGTATGCGGTGCACACACACAATGGAATACTACTCGGCCACAGAAAAGACGGAAATGATGCTGCGGGCAGCAGCGCGGGTGGACCTGAGTGAGGTCAGACAGAGAAAGACAAACATCACATGACGTCACTTAGACGTGGGATCTGAACTGCGACACAAACGAACCTCTCTGCCAAAACAGAACAGACACAGAGGACAGACTTATGGCTGCCAGCCGGGAGGGGCTCAGGGGAAGGTGGAGTGGGAGGCTGGGGTCGGCAGATGGGAACATTTACATGTGTTCTCAGAACGGATAAGCAACAAGGACCTACAGCACGGCACAGAGAACAGTGTTTGATATCCTACGATCTCCTCTAATAGAAAAGAATATTTTAAAAAAGATGAAAGTATGCATATATACATAAAACTGAATCACTTTGCTGTCCTGCAGTAATTAACACAACACTGTAAATCAACAATATGTATTTCAATTAAAAATTCATTAATTAATTTTTTTAAAAATTAATTAAAAACTAAAAATAAAATCGCATCCTCTTTCTTTCAGCCTTTTTAAAAATGGAACTAGACGGTATGGATCCCTCTCCTTGAAATACGTCAGAAGGGGCTCCACTCCCGCTCTTGGTCACCGGCGGGCAGGGAGCCCTCCACACAGGGCCCGGCCTCAGTCCACGCCATCCAGCTCCTGCTGCGGTCTCCCCTCCAGCTGGAGGACCTAGGAGAGAAGACACGGTGTCATCATGAGGGCTGGGACAGCCACGCTGCTGAAACACACTGATCCACCTCCAAAGAGGGTCACAGTCATGGGACTGAGAAAGCAGGTCTGCACACTGCATCTGCAGGGCAAGGAAACCTGGGAGGGATCCTGAGTCTGGAAGGACGTGTGCTGGCCGGGGGTCGGGGCGGGCAGGGGTCACTGCTGGGCTAGAAGGTCACAGCAAGCCCATCTTCACCGAGCTGTGTTTTCCTGCATGTGCGGATCTTCCAGCTGCTGTCTCGGAACCCCACGCCTGAGTGCATCTTGGTGGGAGCCAAGCCCCGCCCCTCACTAGTTCTTCGTGGGGAGGGGGTGTCCATGGCACGTGGGGTGCTCAGCAGCATCTCTGGACTCTGTCTGCTAGACGTGGGGATACAGACCTCACCCTGGGCGGGATAACCGTCTCTGGACATGGCCTGACGCCCCCTGGAGGAGGGTTGCAGCCACGTAGTGTTGCTTGGCTCCCATCTCAGTCTGCACCTCCTCATGGATGCTCCCCTCTGCCCCACCCCGTGGTCCTTCAGCTCAACGCAGCTCTTATTGTAAAAGGAAAGAAGCTTTGGGATTTATTACAACTCTTCACTAAAGCAGGGGTCCCCAACCCCCAGACTATAGACCAGCGCCAGTCCACGGCCTGTTGGGAACCAGGCTGCACAGGAGCTGAGCGGTGGGTGGGCAAGCGAGCGAAGCTTCGTCTGCCCCCCATCAGTCACGTTACGCCTGAACCATCTCCCCTGCCCCCCATCCCTGGAAAAGCTGTCTCCCATGAAACCGGTTCCTGGTGCTAAAAAGGTTGGGGACCACCGCCCTAAAGAGATGTTGCCTGTTATAGGTAAGGGCTCATCTCCGGGAACCCTGCCTCCCAGGTAAGGAGCACCAAGCTAAAATACCTTTGTTTAGCTCACGGGAAACACTCTGACCAGACCCACCTGTGAGTGACTGCAAGGGAGGAGGAAGTGAGCCAGCAAGTGTTTGACTTTCTCCCTCCCCTCTTAGTATAAAAGGAGCCTGGATTCAGACTCAGGCAAGATGGTTCATTGGGACGTGAGTCCCTCATCTTCTCCGTCTACTGGCTTTCCCAATAAAGTCACTATTCCTTATTTCAGCAACTCATCTCTCGATTTACTGTCATGCATCAAGCAGGACGAGCTTGGACTCAGCAACATTATCACCATTTATCACTTTCATGGATCCCGTGTTCACTCATCAGCCGTCTTTCTCCTCCCATCACCTTCACTGCGGAAGGGCTGCCTCGAACTTGCCTCCATCACAGAACAGGGAAGGACCTAGACTTGCCTATTAATTTGATTTTGTTTCTCCTTCCTTTATTCCACTATTAATCAATAAGGAAAAACAGATGGTTCAGACAATGCGAAGCCAGCTGGACGCCCCAGTAGTCTAGAAATCACAGTGGTTGGTCTCACACTGACCGCGTGATGGAGCCGCTAATTTTAGCATCCTTAGTAGAGCCCCAAACAGCGCATGCCAAGCTCTGATGGACCTGAAACATACTGGGCACTTGGCAGAAAGCAGGACAATAAAAAAAATGCCACCGTGTACAGTAATCATGGACAGGGAAGTCCGTCGGGTCACAAAGAGTCGGACACGACTGAGCGACTGAACATTGAAAAGCTTTTCAGTCCTCCGTGGAGACGAGCAGGTGGAGGAGACAAGCTGGTATTCCCTCGACAGACGTCTAACAGGGAGAGAAACCATTTCCCCCGGTTCACCTGGTTTTCGATGCAGCGGAACTGCCAGGGCCAGCGGGTGTTGTACAGAAACGGCCGCAGGTCGAACCTGTTGTCATCCGGGCTGTAGCTCTCGGCATGGTACGCGGGCGTCAGCGTGGTCATTTTGTGTCTGTTCATGGAATACTTGGAGAAAAACCGCTTCACTTTGTCGGCCACCTGGGAGGCGAGGGGCGCACAGGGCCTGGTGTTAGCAAAGCCGGGAAGCCCCCGGGCCAACGTTCTCAGCAGCATCGCTCAGGCCAGTTAACAGCCTGCCCCCAGCATCCCCAGAGCGCTACCGTGGGACCTCCTCAAAGGCAGGAGCAGAACAATGCTGCTGCTCGCGCTAGAGCAGCTGAGTGAGCTGTGAGGATGCGGGTTCCTGACTCCAGCATCCTGGAAACTGCATCAGGAGACCTGGGCAGGCGTCCCAGGAAGATGTATTCCTATTTCGTGAGGCTTCCAGGTGGTTCTGCAGGGACTGCCCAGTCTGTGGGCTTCAGCCCTAACGAGCCTGACCACTAGGGAAAAAGAAGCCATATTCTGACCTCGGAGTTCGCCCTCTGTCCCCCAAAGAGGGAAGGAGCTTGCTTGTTGTGACGGGGTCCAGCCCCACTCAGATAAGCTCAGTCGGGGCTGCGGGAGGGCTGAGAACGGGGCCGTGGTTCCTCACGGAGTGCTCTCCTCCTAAAGCCACATGGTGGCCACCTGCTCCGGAGCCAGACCCACCCACAAGGTGACCTCACCTGCCGACTCCCCGAGGGCGCTGGGCACGCCTCACCTGTCGGGGCGAGCAGGTGTCCTTCCACATGTTGAGGAGTTTGCAGAACATGCTGTAGGGGCCCGTCTTGGCGACCTTCCGGAGCCTCCCAAAGACGGACAGCTCGGCGTACGTCATCCCCATGTCTTCCTGGGGACGAGAGAGATGTGTCTCACGAGTGACAGCAGGTCAGCGCTGGGGGGACAGCCTGAAACCTCTGCTGGAGATGGAACCAAGCCCCCCAGCTCCACCTCCTCCCGGCCCCAACCTCGAGAGACCTGAATCAAACATCAGAGGTCAGCAATGGATGACGCTGAGCTCTGGACTCGCAGCCGGGGCCCCAGTGATGGAGCATGCTTGTTCGGGGGCAGACAGGAGGCCACGCAGGAGCCCCGGAGCGGGGAGGTGGCAGAGGAGGTGCAGGGACAAAGCCAGCACGGTTACCTCGTCGGTCTGGGACACCCGCCCGTGGGCCAAGGGCTCCAGCTCAGCTGTGGCCGGTGCTGCCAGGATGCTGCGGTCAGGGCACACAGAGGTCGGTCACAACAGCTGGGTGTTACCGCGACAGACACCATGCAAGTGCGGAGATGGGAAGCGCTGCCTTTCCAGCCTCTCGAGGGGCAGAGGGAGGCGGTGGCTGCCGGATCTGGCCACAGCCAGGGTGGCAGCAATGGGAAGGAAGCGGGTACCTGGTCTTGGGGCCCGAGTGCCCTTGGAGGCCTGACTGCTTCCATTAGGCGATGGGCGCTACGGAAGGTGGCTGAGGGGGACAGGGCGGCCGGGGCTGTGCTGAGAAGTCGCGTACCCAGAGGCCCACGGGCACAGCTGTGGCCTCGCGGGCGCACACACACCTCTGCAGGGCGGAAAGCTGGAAGCGTTCCATGCAGAGCTGGACGAAGGCTCTCAGGTCCGTCTTGCTGATCCCGCCGATGGGGTTGATGTCGGCGCTGGAGCAGTCGTACTTGGTCAGGTAGCCGAGGAGGCTGCAGTCGGAGAAAGGACAGGTGGTTTTGAGGCAGCAGACCTGGGAACTTCAGACTCCGAGAACCTGGGGGGCCTGGCCGTCTGGCCCCTGGGCACCGGGACATGCCTTCTTCCGGGGCCCTGGAGCCAGAGCTTGGCCGACTCGAGGGTCTCAAGAAGTCTGATGGGGCAGACTGGGGAAGGGGCAGGCGCTGTGGATGGCCGAGGAGGGGTATCCAGCAAGCCAGAGGGTCAGTTTGGGGGATGACCAGTGCCAGCCACAAGTGGGGCTCCTTCAACCAACCCTGAGGTGGGTGTAAGGTCACTCCCTCTCCCATTAAACAGAAAGCTGACGGTACAAACAGGGTCCGGTCTGTGGGCAAGGGTCAGCATTTCCAGGCCAGGAGAGATGGCCGTTTTCATCTGACCCCTGCGCCTCTTCCGCCCCTCGACTGCTCCCAAAGGTGCACCCAGAGCTGCAGCGGAGTGAGCGGGGCACAGACCACAGGAGTGGCCTCGGGTGGAGCGGGGTCTCCTCCAGCCTGGGGGCCGCACACACCTCTCGTCCACATTGGCGGATCCTAGCACGAGAAGCCCGCCGGGGGCGCCGCGAGACCAGAGACTCAGCTGAGCAAAGAGGTAGGCGACGACCATCCTCACCCGCGCCTGGCCCACAGGAGCGGGCGTCACCGTGCAGGCCGGGGCTGGGGCACGCACGCTAACACCACCTCCCCGCACCTCGGAGAGCAGGAACGCTTAAGTGATGCAGGAGCCTCTAGAGGCCAGAGAGCCGGAGCCCATGGTCCCTGCCCCGAGGGCTCCTGCACTCAGCAGGGAGGGACCAGAGCCCGGGGTGAAAGCTGGGCAGCGGGGAGACTGGGCTACAAAGCCAGCGGGAGAGACCTCGGCCCCTCTGGCCAGTCCCTGCACCCCAGGGGAAGGCCACCAGCAATCGCAGGAAGGGGATGGAGACAGGGCAGACCGCAGCAGACACAGCCCACGCCCCCTCTCTCCCTGCACGGACCACCCAGGGTCCAGCTCCCCTGTAGCCGATCCCCGAAGACGCAGAAGACACACACCCTCGTACACACTCACACCTCATGCTCACAGACTCTCACGCTGATGCACACTCACACACACACGTGCTTTCACCCCACACACTCACGCACACTCTCAGATATCCCACCCCCTTACCCTTGCACACTTACCTATTCCTGGGCACACACCTGTGCACACTCTCACCCTCATACCCCCCTGCACCTCTCAGGCACACACACGCAGACCCCCATCCTTATCCAGGAGGCTGCATGCTCCGTGTCTCTAAGAGGCGGGCTGCTTGCGGACCCCAACGCCGGCCGTCCCCTGGGTTCCCTGCGGTCCCCGCGTGCGGACGAGGTGGGGGGCGCACCTGCACGTTCTGCAGAGCCAGGTTCTCCCGGCCGCTCCCTCCGTGAACCGCAAACCGAGGGCTCGTGCCCGTCACCAGGCTGAAGATGCCCACGAGCGCCTTGACCGCTGGGTCGATGCTGAGACCGATGTGGTGGCTGGAAGGAGAATGGGCGGGCGTGCAGTGACAGAAACACACAGGGCACGGAGCGCGCCGCCTTCAAGGGCACCGTCCGGCAGCGCTGAGCACATTCATGACGTGCCGCCACCACCTCCAGCTCCAGAACCTTCCAGCGGCCCAGGAGACCCTGTGCCCACGAGCGGTCCCTCCCCAAGCCCTCCTCTTCCAGCCCCTGATGACCATGGACACCCTTTCTGTGTGTGTGTGTGCATGAGCGCTCAGTCGTGTCTGACTCTTTGTGACCCCATGGACCGGAGCCTGGCCAGGCTCCACTGTCCACGGAGTTTTCCAGGCAAAAATACTGGGGTCAGTTGCCATTTCCTTCTCCAGGGGATCTTCGCAACCCAGGGATCGAACCTACATCCCTTTTGTCTCCTGCACTGGCAGGCGGGTTCTTCACCACTGAACCACCAGGGAAGCCCTGAGATCTGCCTTTTCTGGACCTTTCGTAGAAATGGAATCACACAGGACCTGTCCTTTCGTGTCTGGCTTCTTTCACTGAACCTGATGCTTTCGGTTCACCCAGGTGGCAGCCTGTGTCAGCGCTTCCTTCCTTTTTTAGGCTGAGAAGCACCCCCGTGTGTGACCAGACCACATCATGATTCACTCCTCAACTGCTGATGACGTGTGAGCTGTGACCATGCTGTGTGGACACGAATGTGTAAATACTTGCTCATGTCTTTGCTTTCAGTCCCTCTGCCTGGGGGCAGCATTGCCGGTAGGGGGCAGCTTTTAGCTGAGCTCTGCTTACAGAATGGGCAGCTCCTCATCTTTCCTTTGGAGGCAGAACAGATGGAACGTTCTGAACGGAACCAAGTCTCCCTGAACAGAAAGATGCACCCTCCTGCACCTGTGTCTGGTACAGTGGCCCCCGAGAAAGGAGGAGGAGGGCAGGGGGCTGCACCCCCAGAGCGGCGAGGGGCTCCCGTGTTCCCACCTGGAGTGCATCAGTCTGCTCCTGGGAAGGATGGAGGGGAAGGGGGAATCTCAGACATGGAGAAGATCTGGGGTGAAGCTGAAGGGAAAGCTGCTCGCCTCTGGGGTGCTCAGTGACCCACCAATGGGGTCTCAGGGGATCTTCCCGTGGTCCCCGCCAGCCGCCGGGCCCAACACCAGGGACCAGCTACCTTCCGATCTGCTGGGCCAGCTCTCGGGCCCTGTCACAGGTCTCCCGGGAGGAGTTCTCGCTGGCCATGTAGCAGGTGGTCAGGACGCGGCCGCAGAGCTCCCGGGGGTCCTGGGGGGTGTAGCTGGGCTGGTTCACGATGGTTCGGACGTCAGCCAGCACCTCTGGATCTGAAACCGGCGGGACAGAGGGCACACGCTGTGAGTCCGGCGCCTGCACCACCTGGACCCGCTCCGCCGCCCGGCAGTCTCGCTGGATGACCCCACAGTGCCTGTTTCTCAGCTGCGGACGCTTCGGGAATGGCCGACGTCGTCCCTCACGGAGGCAGGGTGTGAACCTGGGCTGGCCTGACCCCAGGGCCCTGTGCTTCCCTCCCGGCCAGGCAGCAGCAGGCACCCTGTGGGCTTGATGGACCTGGCCACGTGGGCCTGAGGCCCTGGAAGGGACTTTAGCGGCCTTGCTGTGCCCAGGTCCCGAGACTTGGGGTGACGCTGGGACATCTGAGCATGCCCCCCACCACGATGCCCAGGAGCTGGGTTTGCCCCTCTGCTCCTCCCGCAGGCTGAGCCCCCGCCCCGGAACGTGCTTGGGCCCCAGGCATCACCTACTTCCACGCTTCACAGCCTCGCAGACCTGGCGGCACATGGAGTAGACCAGACAGGCAGTGGCCGCGCTGTCCACCCCGCCGCTCAGGGGAAGGAAGAACCCCGCCTGGAACAGGCCAACCAGACGGCGGCGTGAGTGGAGCCTCACGGCCAGCAGTGAGCCCGGTTCCCCCGGCAAAAACGAGCACCCACAAAGTGCTCTCCCCGGGGGAGGGGAAGGGAGCCCTGCACGTTCCACAAGGCGAACGGAGCTCCACCGTGGAGGGCCCAAAGCTGCGTCTCCGCCGTGAATTACAGACGCGCACGACCACACAACTAGTCTTGTAACTCGGGGTCATCAGACAGGGCCCCAAAGACGGAGCCAAACCTCAGTGTGACCTTGGCCAGGGTAGCCGAGGCTCCTGACTGAGGCAGAGTCAGGAAATGTTTGCATGAAGAAATACCGGTCAGGGCTTCCCCGGTGACCCAGGAGTTAAGAATCTGTCACGCAATGCAAGGGATGCTGGCGCGACCCCTGGTCTGGGCGGACTCCGCCTGCCGCAGGTCACCTAAGCCTGTGTGCCACATCTACTGAGCTCACACTCGAGAGCCCAGGAGCCGCGACGGCTGAAGCCCGTGTGCCCTCGAGCCCCGGCTCCACAGCTAGAGAAGCCAGCACCGTGAGAAGCCCACACACTCAACTGGAGAGCAGCCCCCCGCTCGCGGCAACTAGAGAAAGCCCGTGTGCAGCAGCAAGGACCCACCACAGTCAGAAAGCAAATTAAATAAATCCATCTTAAAAAAAAGTCACCAGCATGCCACAGGGTCAAACGCAAACCCACTGCAGAAGGATTAAAGGGGGCTGGCCAGACCCGCCCCCCCAACATCGTACCTGTCGGCTGCGTCTTAAGAAGTCCCAGAGCCAGCACGCGGGTCCCAGGCTGGGGAACGGTGGGAAGCATGAGGCTGGCGAGCCGCCACCCTGGTTCGCAGCTCACCTGGGGGCAGGTGCCCAGGTGGACGCTGGGCCGGTGGGTGGCACCAGCACGCTGCCCCCGGCTGCTTTCAGCCTTTCGAGGGAATGAGTGCATCTGAAGCCTCAGAGTGGCCCCCAGGAGGTAGAAGCGATCATTGGTCCCGTGGCGGAGATGGAGACACGGAGAAGCAAGCCCAGTGTCTCTATGCCCGAGGGCCCGGGGCAAGGCGGGCGGGCTGGGCGTGGGGCCCGCGGTCTAGTTACAGTGTCGACTGCAGGCCCTGAGACCAGGGCGCAAGGCCCCCAAGCGGCCACTTGGCAGCGCAGCGGGGGACGGAGGGAGTGGCCCGGGAAGGACAGTGTGCCAGTCGCTCAGTCGTGTCCGACTCTTTGCAACCCCGTGGACCGTAGCCCGACAGGCTCCTCTGTCCATGAGATTCTCCAGGCAAGAAGGAGTGGGTTGCCACGCCCTTCTCCGGGGGATCTTACTGACCCAGGGATCAAACCCGTCTCCCACATCGCAGACGGATTCTTTACCATCTGAGCCACCAGACCCCGCCTCTACCCCCTCCCTTGCACACCAACAGCCCCACCTGATCTCCTCGGCAGGGCTGTGGTATTTCCACTCGATGGGCTCAGACACAGGCTCCAGCAGGTCCTCGTGGCAGGAGAGGGCGAAGTCCACCTTCACGCGGGGGTAGGGGCTCACCCTGCTGGCCTGGGGAGGACACCCCCCTGAGGGCCTGAACCCATACAGGTCCCCGGGATGACTGCAGGGGGGACGCTACACGGCCCAGAATCCCGGTGGGGACCCTTCACAGCCACCAGGACGGCCAGGACACAGATGGGTGTAGCAAACGCTGGCGGGATGTGGGGATCTGGAACGCTCGCACAGCGCCGGGGAGACGCGAGACGGAGAAGTGACTGAGGACAGTCTGGCAGGACCTCCCACCATTAAACAGAGAATCACCACAGGACCCCACAGGCCAGCCCCAGGTAGATAACAGAAGACACGCAAACATGTCCACAGATGCCTGGCACAGGCCCTCAGCAGCACCGTCATCATGGACAGAGCAGAAACGGCCCAACTGTCCACCGACGGGTGAATGCACACACAGCATGTGGGCTGCCCATGCAGTGGAATGTTACTCAGCCATAAAAAGGAGTGAAGAACTAGCACACACCTCAGCACGGATGAACCACAAAACACTACCCTCAGTGAAAGAAGTCAGCTGCAGAAGGCCACATGTTATATCATTCCATTTATATGAAATGTCCAGAACTGGCAAACCCATAGTGTCAACACAGACCGTGGTTGCCAGGGGCCCCGAGGGGGGTGAATGAGACAACTCATGGGTCCAGGGTTGTTTCAGGTGATAAGAACATTCTGACCCTGATTGTGGTGATGCTGCTCAACTCCACAAATATACTGAAAACCACTGCATCATGTGCTGAAGTCAGTGAATTATAGGGTATGGGAACGACATTTCAGTGAAGCTGTTATTAAAAATATTTCCCCGTCTTTGATGAGCATCCTATGGGTGTGTTTATAATCACTTACCGCCAGGTTTCGAGATGAAATCTCTGCCCTGTAGCTTCTGATGTCCTCCAAATCCAACGTGGCAGTGAGGACTTCCTAGAGAAGGGGGTTTCAAAGAAAAATCGTGATTGCCTATTTTTTCCCTCACACTCTGTTTTCAGAGGTATGCCACGTTACACAATGAGTCCCGCCTTCTAAGGCAGGCACTGGGGGCCTGGGGAGGGGGGGGCACCACTGGTGGCCCAGCCAAAGCCCTCCCCTCTTGTCACTGCTGCCAGAATTTCTGTTGAACTGACACACTGCTGATGAGACACAATAAATGTCTGTTGGGAGCTTTTGAGAAAGTTTCTTAAAAAGACACAGGGAGAGCAAGGGCCCTCTTTCTGCCTTTGAATGTGGTTGTATGAAGATGGGATGGCTGGAGCTGCTGCAGCCATCCTGTGACCATGAGGCAGCTGACAGTGAAGCCGACACAGAGGAAGGCCCAGCTGGAGAGTGACAAGGGGATGGAGCCAGAGCCCCAGCAATCATCACACAAAGGTCCCAGCCCAGATGTGCTGCATGTGTTCCAGGACATGATGCTTCATTGCCTTTGAATCCAGATGGGATGGAGGTTCTGCCACTTGCAACCAATAGCAGAAAACAGAAAAGTTTTAACTCAGAGATATTACTCCTTTCTTTATGAAAAAAATCCTAACCAGATCATACTACTAGGCTATTGTCTCACACATGCAGGTGAAGGACAGCAGGAACTACTTCTGAGGGGGACCCAGGGTGGCCGGGCCCCTGCTCCTGCTGCTGGCAGTGGGCAGACGTCTATGCCAACACCAAGCCTAACCCAAGATAGAAACGCCTGTGAAGAGACAGAGAGCAGAGAACTCCCACGTCCACCAGTCCTTCTGTCATTTCCCAAGTGCTGGCCACGGAAGCCACCAGGCTGCTCCTGACGAAGCCACAGAAATTGGGATGACCCCAGAGGAGTGAGCCCTTCCTGAGAGGAAGGCCCCAGTCCACTTTTCCTGGAGCTAGGTTAGCTTCACACAAAGGCTGGGTCGAGGCCATGAGAAGCACGTGCCCTCGAGAAGGTCCACGGACCAGAGAGGTGTCAGAACCGAAGGGCGCTGCCGACACCCCAGGGCGGTGAAGCCACCTCTGCCAGGAGCACTCAAATCAGAGAACTCTGGCTCAGGGGCCCCCCTCGGGGGTGTGGGGCCACGGTCCCCAGGTTATAGTGTGGTGAACAATCACAGGGGCGCTTGGTGAAATGGGGGCTCCTGGGGGGCCTGGAACCTGCAAGCCACCTGCCCACCTGCTCATCCAGGTACAGGCGAACCCCAAAACTCACTGCCAGTCAGTCCCACCAAGTACCTGTGGCCTGGATGTCTGCCCAAGAGTCCTGGCCAAGCGGACCTGTGCTGAGGCATGTCTGGAGCAGACGAGCGCCTGGCCGTCCACATGTACCTCACCTGCACCTCCAGAGGCCTTCCGTCTTAATCAAGGTTAACACTGGACGGCAGGGGGCCTCTGGGGACCCCGCCACCGGGAAGGCAAGGTCTGGGGACTGTGCTCATTCCCACTGGGAAGGCAGGATCAGGTCCCCATGGTCTGGGGACCATTTGCAGGGAACTGGCTTCTTCCAGCAGCTAGGGCCAGACTGCCAAAACCTGGGCTTCATTCTGAGCAAGAAGTACCATGAATTCGTTCCAAGGTTCCTTTCCTCAGTCCATTCCGAAACTGAAGTTTCATTTCATAACCACTTCCTTGCCGACAACCCCAGTGAGACTGCGCAAGTCTGTGAAATGGTGAAGCAACAGACATCGCATCAGAGGGTCCTGAAGAAATTCTTATTTGGAGACACCCGTTTGTCTTGCTCTGACAGAGAAATCCCCAGAAACCCTTTTTTCTCCTGCTACTACCTGCTTCTGTGAATAAGCATTTCCAACATTTGCTTCCAAAAACCCCGAAAAGACAAGACGAGAGATGCCGTGTGAAGCCTGTACTGACCACCTGAGCCCAGTCACAGCAACTCTTTTTGGCAGAACTGAAAGTCACTTTGTGTTGTGTTTGCAGGTTTGGAATCGATTCCCATTTGGGGGCAATAACAGTCATTTTCTTTCTTGGAGGCTTAAAAAACTCTCAAGAGCCACACAATTCTCTTTGTTGTTGTTCAGTCACTACGTTGTGTCCGACTCTTTGTGACCCCATGGACTGTAGCACACCAGGCTTCCATGTCCTTCACCATCTCCTGGAATTTGCTCAAACTCAGGTCCATTGTGTCGGTGATGCTATCTAACCATATTATCTTCTGCCGTCCCCTTCTCCTCCTGCCTTTAATCTTTCCCAGCATCAGGGTCTTTTCCAAAGAGCTGGCTCTTCACATCAGGTGGCCAAAGTAGCTTCAGCTTCAGCATCAGTCCTTTCAATGAATATTCAGGACTGATCTCCTTTAGGATGGACTGGTTGGATCTCCTTGCAGTCTAAGGGACTCTCAAGAGTCTTCTCTAGCACCACAGCTAGAAAGCATCAGTTCTTCAGCCCTCAGCTTTCTTTATACTCCAAATCTCACATCCATACATGACCACTGGAAAAACCATAGCTTTGATTAGACGGACTTTTGTTGGCAAAATGATGTCTCTGCTTTTTAATAAGCTGTCCAGGTTGGTCATAGCTTTTCTTCCAAGGAGCAAGCATCTTTTAATTTCATGGCTGCAGTCACCATTTACAGTGATTTTGAAGCCCCCCAAAATAAACTCTCTCACTGTTTCCATTGTTTCCCTTTCTATTTGCCATGATGTGATGGGACCGGATGCCATGATCTTAGTTTTCTGAATGTCGAGTTTTAAGCCAGCTTTTCTCTCCTCTTTCACGTTCATCAAGAGGCTCTTTAGTTCCTCTTCACTTTCTGCCATAAGGGTGGTGTCATCTGCATATCTGAGGTTATTAATATTTCTCCCGGCAATCTTGATTCCAGCTTGTGTTGCCTTGACCTCTGGGGAAAATCCTCCAAGGGCCCACGTGCAAGGCTCTTCGCTGCTCTGCTCCTCCCAAATGACCCCATTATTGCTGGACCATATGCGGTGTCTGCTTATTCCTGGGACTGGCTCCAGTTACCCGCCAGCCATGGGATTCTTCCTACAAGCCCATCCTCTCCTCCCTGGAGCCAGAGGCCACCCACCCTTTGGTCACTACCAAGCCCCCTCCTCCCGCAGTGCCAAGCCTCTCCTTCAGCTCCACTGCAGCCTCGTGGGGACCTCCAGGGCGTGCGGGGCTGATAACCCACCATGGATCCATCTGTCCAGTGCGTTGTGTGGGGGCGTCCCCGTAATCTCAGGGTAGGAAACCCTCACCCCACCAAGGAGGTGAAGAGGAAGCAATCACAACCAGCAGGATCCCTCCCAGGGGTGGGGGGAGGGCACATCAGACCCCCGGTTATGGGGAGAGCAGAGAACACAGCCTCTGAATGAGAGACCCTCTGGCCATTGCTCGGGCCAGCTCGTACCACATCATCCAGAGAGAACTGGGACCCCTGGGCAAAGATGCTGCCGTTCATGGCTATGAGGGCACAGCCGTCGTAGTACAGCCGGTCCCCATCACACCCCTTCTGATTGGCCAGCAAGTAGATCCCACCGTTCTGGAAAACAGAGGGGATGGCAGTGGTCAGCTCTGATCCGTCACCTTCACCCTCTGCCGGCCCAGACATTTGGAGCCTCAGGCCTCCACCCCCGCAACTCTGCCGTACTAATAATCAGCGCCCCAACTCCAGCCAATAAAACACACGCCTCCAGGGAAGGCCCTGCAGCTATGACGGCCTCGGCCTCCCAAGGCACCAGACATCACACAGAGCGTCTACTCTCACCCCCAACAACCCTCCAAGGCGGGTGCCGCCACCTCCCCCAGGAGGGAGGAGAGACGGAGCTCTGGAGAAGACAACTCTGGATTCTGCCCCCGGAAGAGAAGACACAGCCCCTGGGGTCATGCTGCCCGCAAGAGTGGCAAACTCATGGGCATTCCCCAGGCCCGGGTGTGGTGCCAAGGGGATCCTGATTCCCGGTCACTTGTCCCGAGACCAGTGTGATGGTTGAGAGCCCAGAAGCTGGACGGCTGGGGTGTGAGGCCAGAGGCCACGTGACGGTCACGTGCTGGGTGCCCTGCTCCAGAGAGTAGAGGTGGCAACAGTGCCCGCCTCATAGGGTGCTTTCCATCACTACACGAGGTCATGGACGTGGGGCCTGGGAGGGGGAGTCACAGGGGCCGGTGAGCCACGGCCGGACCCAGGAGCGCCCAGCAGCCCCGCGCTCAGGCCTCGCTCTGCGCTGGGCGCTGGGGTCCCGCGTGTGTGAGAGACACATGCGCCCGTGTCCCCGCCACCGCCTACCTTGGTGGTGGCCATGGTCACCAGGTCCACCCGGGCGTGGGCTTTGCGCAGCATGTGGTGGCTGCCCGAGGCGTTGGTGAAGATCTCCACCCCGTCCAGGCCCATGTCCACGTGCGGGCTGCGGGCAGAGGGGATCGAAGAGAAGAGACTCGTGTCCCCAGCCCGCAGCTCCTGGGGTGTCTTCCCTGCCCCGGGCTGAGACACCAAGATGGCTGCAAATACCCAGCCCCCTTGGGCCCCGCAAGGATGGGGATCAGAGGGTGCAGAGGGCAGGGCTAACCTGTGGGGCGTCCAGAGCTCCTCACAGACCTCACTCCCAATGCAGGTGTCCTGCGTGGAGAGGACAGCGTCCCCAAAGGGCACAGTTTCCTAGGAGGGAGACCAGAGCTCATAAGGCCCCCCAACCGTCCCGTCTGGGCCACATGCTGAGCCGGGACCCCCGGAGACCACACATGGGACTCGTAGGAAGGCCGACGTTTTGTTTCAAGCCCTAATGAAACCCTCTTCCCCCGGGGAGGATTCCCAGCCCAGGGCCAGCGGGCATCTCCTCTGCCCGCCGGCCAGGGTGGTGCAGGAAGCCCCCTCCCAAGCTCCCCTGAGCCCAGCCCACGGTGTGAGCCGGAGGAGAGGAGGGGACATCACGCAGCAGCAAGGAGGCGCCCACCCCTCCATGCTCCTGGGACCCTCCCCACTTGTGACAGAAATCACCCCCCATCTGTGTTTTCCTTACATGGGCCACAGTGATGCTGTGACCCTGACCCCAAGGGTCCTGCCCCCACGGCCCACCCCAGAGGGACAGTCTGACGGACAAAGAGTTTTCTTCCCCAAGACTCACCTGCTTCGTCAGGTCCTGTAACATCCGGGGGAGAAAATACTCCTCTGTTTGCCTGGAAAGGGAACCACCACAGACCTGAGTTGGACCGTCTCAGGGAAAACACAGAATGGCACCCAGATGCAGGGCAAAGCTCAAACTGAGGGCACGGAGCCCGTGAGCTGGCAAAAGAACTGTCAGGTTTTCACACACGCTGTTGCGACCAAGTTAAGGTAAAAAGGGAAGAGCCAGGCGACTCCTTGAGGCTTCCAGGCCACGGGACACCGAGGCACTTGGGAGCTCCCTCACTGGCCCCGCCTGACCCACACTTTCATTACAGCGTCTGAGAGGCACATCGAGGGAACTGTCCGAGAAGGAGACACATTTCCCCACAGAGAAATGCGGCTGGAATTTCTGATTGAAACTCTTCAATCAGAAAGATCGCACTGCATGAAGCCAGCATGCAGAGAGAAGCCTGTATCATCACTGAAGCGATCATGTCCGAATCATGTAAGATGGAGAGAGAGTTTAATACACACCTCTGTACAAGCTATCCCAGGAAGTGAAAGTGACAGTCGCTCATTCGTGGCCGACTCTTTGCAGCTCCATGGACTGTAGCCCACCAGGCTCCTGTGTCCACGGAATTCTCCAGGCAAGAACACTGGAGTGCGTGGCCATTCCCTCCTCCAGGGGATCTTCCCAACCCAGGGATCAAACCCGGGTCTCCTGCACTGCAGGCGGATTCTTTACCGTCTGAGCCCCCAGGAAGCCCAAGCCACCCCCAAGGTCCACCCTAACAGGCAGAATTCAAACACTAGGTCGTTTCCAAATCTGACCTCAAGTGGGCTGTCGCCAGATGTACTGTGAAGACACTGAATTAACTAGATTTCTTTTTGCTTTCTCAGAATTCACAAGAACCTCCTGGGAGATTTTAGTGACTTTTATTTTAGTAATTTTTTTGATAAAGATTTTTTTTTGATGTGGACCATTTTTAAAGTCTTTACTGAATTTGTTACAATATGGCTTCTGTTTTATGTTTTGGTTTTTCAGCCCTGAGGTATGTGGGATCTTAGGTCCCCAGCTGAGGATCTACCCACGTCCCCTGCACTGGAAGATGAAGTCCTAACCACTGGGCCACCAGGGAAATCCCTTAACTAAAATTTAAGAGCAGAGACATTGAGGGGATGACGCCGTGGCGCCCTCACTAATGAAGGGAACAGACGCCGCAGACGCCCTCTGACCCCCGAGCTGCCGTGGCATCCCGCGATGAGACTCAATTCACCATCGGTAGGTTTGCTCATCATCACTGATGTTGCTGTGTCAGTCCATTTTCAAGGGAGAGCCGCCCAAGGTTTCTCCCTTCATCCCCACCTCCCCCCTCGATTCACACACGAAGAAGACTGTATACAGGGCTTTTTTAGTGGTAAAGAATCTGTCTGCCAATGCAGAAGACACGGGTCTGATCCCTGATCCCGGAAGACCACATACTGCAGAGCAACTAAGCCCGAGCTCCGCAATCATTTAGCCTGGGCTCCATCCGCCCTGGAGCCCATGTGCGGCAACTACTGAGGCCCGTGTGCCCCAGAACCCACGCTCTGCAACAGGAGAAGCCCGCCCACACCGCAACTAGAGAGTCGCCCCCTCTCACCACAACTAGAGAAGAGACCACACGGCAACAAAGACCCAAGAATAAATACACAAAATTTTTGAAAAAGAATGTATCTAGACGTATAACTGAGTCATTTTGCTGCTCAGAAGAAGTTAACACAAGATTGTAAATCAACTATATGCCAATAAAATGTTTAAAAATCACGTTAAAGATTTCATTGGCAATAGTGGTGACAGTGAAAAAAAATAGCAATAACTATCAAGAAGAACCCAGGGCAGGCAAACAGGGACAATTCTGTCCCAGGGGATGCTTGGCAATGTCTGGAGACATTGTAAACTGACAGAGGGATGCAGACGTATCCCCCAGTGGAGGCTACGGACATTGCTGCACACTCTTCCATGCACAGGACGCCCCCACAGCAAGACCAAGCCAGCCCCAAGGCAACAGGGCTGGAGCTGAGAAACCCTGATCTGTAGGATCAGATGTAGAATGATGGGTGACGGGTGACTGATGACTGAGCGTTTTATGTGGTGTCTGATAAACTAGCTACAGATTAACCAGCAGCATCAGGCAGCCATCACCAAATGACAGGTCCCGTGTGGGGCAGGGATGCCGGCCCGAATCTCTGTCCATCTCCCCCACGCATCCTCGGAGCGGCCACCATCCGTGCTCCCGCGCGCGGACAGACTCACCGGCTCCTGGACCACGGCGTGAACCAGCGCAGCTCACGGTAGTTGCCCTCGTTCGCCAAGGCCATCTTGGGTCTGATGAGCAGGATCTTCCTACAGACAGGGAAACACGGCCGCTCCTGAGATGAGCACACCCCACGTGACACAGAGCAGCCACCAGCCCGTCCACCCTGACCGTCGATGGGGACAGAGCAGCTAAGACCTGGAGGGTGGGCACTTGCCAACAACTGATGCCCAGGGTCTGCGAACGGGACACTATTACAAGGCCGCCCTCCCAGGACTGACCTCCTGGCTGCAGAGCTGTGTGTCCCCAAACTCCACCCGTCGTCCCTGTGTCTGATGTCTGAAGGTGTCAGTGGCGACAGCCCAGGGGAGCAGTGCCACCTGCAACGCCTGCCTGCCTGGCACCCCACCCCCACGAAGGCAGCTCCAGAAGAAGCCCCTGGGGACCAAGCCCTGAGCCCAGGGGAAACGGGGGTCGCGCTGCTCCCGGCAGTCACCCACCTGTTGAGGAATATCACCCTGCAGTTATAGCGGACGTTTCGGTGCATCACAGGCCTGTGGAGAGAGGGGATGCACGTCTGCAAAGAGCGGAGCCCCACATCTGCTTTAACAGGAAGTTTCTCCCGGTCCTCTGCGGGAATCAGAAGGCCTCCTCTTCTCAAATGAAAGCGAGCAACGAACCTGAGTGTTTCTGCTGCGGCACAGACTAAATGGGAGAGTCTTCTAACTCGCGCACAAGGTCCTTCCCACTCAGGGCCTGTCCTCTCCTTCCAGGAGGTCCTCAGACCATCAGGTGGCCGCCTCCCTCCCTCTGCGCGCACCCCTGCTGGCCTCAGGGACCCGACCCCTGCACAACCCCAATTCTCTGCCATGGCATCTCTCCTGACTGAGCGCCCCCCCCACCAAGAATGCAGGGCAGGGGGACCAGCCCGGGGGGGGGGGGGCAGGGCAGGGGCAGGGGGTGGAGGGCACTGGACAGATCTGCTCGCCTCTCTGTCTGGACCCCTCAGGACAAACACCCTCCCCGATCACCTGGAACCTTCCTCCTCTGCAGTGGAGGGGCCAGTGCTCTGGAAGCCAGGGCACTCTGCCGGCCGCCGGCCGGGGCAGCGCCGGGCAGGGATCGCAGAGCCCAGCTCAGGGCAACAGTGCAGGAGCTCAGGGCAAAAGGCATCAGGCACCCAGGGAGGAGGGCCTTAAGGATGGATCATCAGGTAAAAAGTAATACGGCCCAGGGACAAGAGTAAAGAGGGCAGGGGTGCAAGAGGAGATGAAAGCATCCGTAAGCAGCGTGCGCTGTCAAGTCAGGTGGCCGGGTTCCAATCCCGCTTCGCACTGGCTGAGCTGAGCGGCCCCGGTTTCTCCTCTCGGAGCATTTTAAGGGGCAGGATGCAGGCGGGCTGCCTAGGCCCGGGCTCGGCACACGGATGCCACCAGCAAGCACTCCCACCATTCCGGTTTCCATTCCTCCCAGGCCAACCCAAACACAAACCCACCACGCTCACATTCATACAAAAACGTGTTCAGGGCAGGAGGTGAACATCTTTTAAACGAAAAAGAAACCCTCAGTGAATATCTGATTTCCAGCGGGAGTAAGCCTCTCAGACAAAAACAAACAAAAAGCATGACCAGAAAGATTTCAAGCTCAAAATGTAAAATTAAATAGCAAACAACAGACAAGGAAATGTATTTTTATCATATATGGGGACCGCTTGATATCTTTCATATATAAAGAACTCTTAATAAATCAGACACAAACACTTTCAATTGCTGGCAAAAGAACAAGTAAGACAGTGTCACAAATGGCCAAAAAAGAAAAAAAAAAGTTCAGTTTCATAAATCATGACAACAAATATATATGATACCTTTTTTTAAAAAAAGTTATTGCTCACTCTAAGATTTTGTCTATTTTTTTTTTAAGTTTTCTCTATTTTGAGCTAGCCCTCTGTGATCAGTGCTAAGGGTAACATGCCTCTAACCACAGAAAGCTGGAAGGAGACTCAGTGTCTTTCTCTTGGAGGAATAAGACAATTCTAGATGGTGAATATCAGTGACATCATGGTATAACTGCTATTTTGTTCAGTGGCACTTACAGATCCAGGTAAATGTTGGATTTCAAAAGAAAAATTTCTTTTAAAAAATATTCCCCTACTAAGCGGCATCAGGTCTTAGGGGCAACACTTGGGACCTTTGGTCTTCATTGTAGTACGGGGGGTCTTTCTTCAGTTGTGGTGTGTGTGTTAGTCACTTCAGGTGTGTCTGACTCTGCAACCCCATGGACTGGGGTTCCCCACCAGGCTTCTCTGTCCATGGAATTCTTCAGGCAAGAATACTGGGGTGGGTTGTCATGCGAACTCTTAGTTTCAGTATGGGGGATCTAGTTCCCTCACCAGGGATGAAACCTGGCCCCCCTGTATTGGGAGTGCA
This sequence comes from Cervus canadensis, assembly GCF_019320065.1. Classification (NCBI taxonomy): domain Eukaryota; kingdom Metazoa; phylum Chordata; class Mammalia; order Artiodactyla; family Cervidae; genus Cervus; species Cervus canadensis. The sequence continues at coordinate 46,562,010 of NC_057414.1, read as the reverse complement.
GAGTCTTAGCCACCGGACCACCAGGGAAGTCCCAGAAAAAACACTTTAGAATATGATTGTTAATATTTTAAGGGCAAAAAAGTAGAAAAATTAAAGTCAGATTACAAATTCAAGGCCAGAAGAGGAAAATAGGCAAAGAAAACAAACAAAAAGACAAGGGGAAAACAATAAAGAAAGAAAACACGGTGACCAGGACACCTAATAAAGTGGCAAGAATCCGTCCATGGGTGGGCTGAGTAAAGACCCCCACCGATGTCCCCATCCTGATTCCCGGGACCCGCGGACATGTCACCTCACGTGGCAAAAGGGACCCTGCTGACATCATTGAGCTACAGATCCTGAGACCAGAGATTACCCCAGACTCCCCAGGGCCCTCATCAGAACCACAGGGGTCCTTACATGAGGGAGGAGGGGGCCCGGAGGACATGTGGCAACAGAGGCAGGGGCTGCAGTGATGTGATCTCTGGCTGTGAGGATGGAGGGAGGGGCCGCGAGCTGAGGACTGCGGGCGAGCCTGGAAGCTGGACTTTAACAAGAAAACCGATTCTCCTCCAAGAGCCTCCAGAAGCAACCAGCCCCTCTGACCCATTTAGATTCGTGACCTCCGGAACCACAAGACAGGAGGGTTGTCTGGTTCTGTGTTTTGCATTTGTGGTAAGCTGTCACAACAGCACAATAGGAAACAAACATGGTCCACATATCAAGAATTATAATAGATGTGAACAAACTGGGCTAAAAATCCCTCTAGTCACTGCTTAAAAGAGATCCTGCTACACAGATGTCACAGCAGGTTGAAGTGAAGAATACATGCAAGGCTGAGGAAAAAGAAAGCAAACTCGGCTACATTCACACCACGTAACACAGAACAGAGATGCAAACAGAAGCAACACAAAGCCTGTCAGTCGGCCTGCTTACACAAAGTTGGTCACAGACACAATCTAGAATAGAACAATCCTAGGCCACAGTCCTCCCCATGTGACCTGCACTCGGGGAATCTACACCATAGGGACCTACCGGTAGGCCTCATTTTATTACAGTTTGCTTCA